>NC_089840.1:155561767-155569267 GCF_035609145.1 Eleutherodactylus coqui
TTGCTCAGATTTCAGCTTTAGAAAACTTCAAACTTTTCTCAACGTCCACTCGGTGGCTCTTTTAATTTTATTCTCATGGCGATAGAGGCTCAAATGTTATGTCTGCTATAGTCAGGAAGGTGCTCTTGAATTTTTATTGCTCTTTGTATGGCCTTCCTGATCACTAGAATGCAAACTCGCTCACTTCAAACTTTTTTAATACCATTAACCTGCCTACACTCTCTGAGCAGGAGAGGAATATCCTGTTGGATTCCCTTATCATTAGGGAACTCTCCTACACATTAAACTTGTTTGATAATGGGAAAGCCCCAGGCCCTGATAGATTCCCAGTTAGCTATTATAAAAATTCCCAATACCTTCTTTTTTTTTTTTAAATCAGATTTTTATTGGAGTTTTACAATACATGAGGCATACAAAAATCTAGTTTAGTATATAGGTGTATGATTAGAGAAATGAGTCACTGACTGTTACATTGACATACCAAGGGAAAAACTCTTACACAGCTAGTGTCAGGAAACTGGTTTAAGAGAACATTACAATGAGGGATATTCTAACGAAGGAATATCTTCTATGTCTAGAGTCAACTGTTGCGGAGCCTCAGACAAACAGTTACCGAGCGGCGTTAACCGCTCTGGGGGGAAGAGGGGAGGGAGGGTGTGTGGGAGGGGGGAGGGGCACAGGAAAAGGTGGGACTTGGGGGTAGGGGGGGGGGTAGTGCAGTGGGTTGAATATTCCCGTCCTCAGCTACTTAGTAAAGGATAGAACGGGTTTGCTTGGGGGTCTGTTAGGCTGCAATTTTGTCTGGTTTAAGTTTTCGGGAGCAGAGTCTCCCCATCAGCTGGGGGTGGTAGAGAGTGTCAGGAAGGGTGAGTCAAGGAGGTAAGAGCCCGCTCTGCCCGCCCGGCGCTAGGGCAGTGGAGTCTGCATCTTTAACGGCATCTCTGATCTTACGCCAGGGGTTCCACACTTTTAGAAATTTGTCATGAGTTCCCCTGGACCAACTTGACAGCTCCTCTAGGTTCGCCAATAGGTCGACTCTGTCCCTCCAGAGAGACAGGGTGGGTGCCCCCTTCTGTTTCCACAGGAGTGGGATGAGAGCTTTAGCTGAATCGAGCAAGAATGCTATCAGCTTGTGTTTCAGAGGATGAAAGGCACCGCTTGGCCTCCACAGAAGAACCACCTCAGGGGAGAGGGTAAGGTTCGGCACTAATTTTCTCAGAACCCCCTCTACGTCTCTCGAGAAAGGGGTCAGGAGAGAGCAGCTCCACCAAATATGTAGGAATGATCCTGTGGACGTCTCGCATCTCCAGCACTTGTCGTGGGAGGCTAATTTGTGGTCAAATAACCATTGCGGAGTCCTGTACCACCTTGCCAGGAGCTTGTAGTGAGACTCCTGGGAGGTGAGATAGGGGGAAAGGCCGAAGGCTAACCTAAGAATGAGATCGGTTTCGCTTTGAGTAAGGGAGATCCGCAGTTCCCTCTCCCAGGAGACGAGGAAGGCAGGTTTCGTGCCCCGTGGGGGTGAGATATAATTCTTACGTATGTGTGACGCTTTCCTCGAGACCGTGGAGCCACCTCCAAGCGCTGTTTCGAAGGGAGTAAGAGGCCTAGGGGATTCGCTTCGTTTAAGAAAAATGCTGAGCACCTTTTCTACATGGGAGGACACCAGAAAAGGCAGTGAGTGACCAGGGAGGAGGTCTCTCACTATTTCTGAGGGAGTTTTGTGTGCTAACTGAAGAACCTCCTGTATCTGTTTATCCCCAAACAGCCTTCATACCCGAGCAGTGCAGGGGTCCAGGGGTAGGTCTATAATTTTGTACAGTGCGGCTAGGGGGGTGCATGGCGAGGGTCTCGGGGCCAAAGTCTCTCCCAGGGTACACCATGTCTCCACGGGGCCTCTCAAGAGGGGGTTAGCCCTACGGACTCTGTTGTTCATCTTGTCGGGGAGCCATAGGTCCTCCTGGAGGGTAGGTCCATGGGACCCCCTAGCTAGTGCCTGGACGAGAGGGTCTCTAGTTGGATAGGTGAGTTCCATCCAGTACTGTAACTGAGTAGCAAGATAAAATTCACGAACACAAGGGAGATCCACCCCACCGTCCGCACGCCTTCTGACTAGGAGGCAGTGGGCTAGTCTCGGTCTCCTCCCCATCCATACGAATCTCGAAAAAATAGAGCGGAAGGTCTTGAAAAAGCTAGTTGGGATGAATATTGGGAGGAGTCTAATATATTGGATGATGGGGATGACATAGGATTTTAAAATGTTTTCTCTCCCCAACCAAGAAATAAAGGGTAATTGATAAGACCGTAGTAAATTTTTGACTTTAGCTATTAATGGGAGAAAGTGTGCTGTGAAGAGGTCTTCTGCTTTTTTGGTGAATCTTATGCCCAGAAAATCCATTCCCGATTCTGACCAAGTAAAAGGGGAGTTAGATTTCAGAGCTTTATATCTGTTTGCGGGAATAGATATATTTAGTACTACACACTTATCAAAATTAATTTTGAAGTTGGAGAAGGTGCCAAACGCCTCTATAAGTGCAGTGAGTCTAGGGAGGCCTATTTCGGGGTTCGTTATAAGGAATACGATATCGTAGGCATAAGTTGCCGCTGAGAGTGTTTCTGTGCCGATTTTGAGGCCCTGTATCGAGGGGTCGTTTCTTATTTTTTGGAGAAAGGGCTCTAGGGCCAAAATAAATAAGGTGGGGGAAAGGGGACAACCCTGGCGGGTGCCATTATTTATGTTAAATGGTGGGGAGAGGGAGTTGTTGACTTTGAGTCTCGCGTGGGGCATAGCATACAGGGAGAGGATAGTGGAAACAAAGTCTGGAGGAATATTGAACTGCAGGAGAACCCTCTCCATATAAATCCAATTCAAATGGTCAAAAGCCTTTTCAGCATTGGTGCTGATTAAGGTTAGAGGGATGTTTTGGGATTGGGCATATCTCGCAGCGTGGAGTAATCTTAAACAATTGTCTTTGGCTTCTCTCCCCTTGATGAAACCAGATTGTTCCGGTTTAATCAAGTTTATGATGTGTTTTTCAAGTCTTTTTGTGAGGAGTTTTGCCCACAGCTCCATATCGAAATTTATTAATGAAATGGGGCGGTAGTTCCCACAACATTCAGGGTCTTTATTTTCTTTGTGCACTAAGGTTATGTGGGCTTCTTGCGTTTGTTTAGGTAAAGGGGTACCTTGAAGCAAGGAGTTGAAGAGTTCAGTTAAGCGTGGTACTAGGGTTACCCCGAGGGATTTGTAATAGATTAAAGGAAGGCCATCAGGGCCAGTGCTTTTTCCCGCTGGGGAAGAGGAGAGGAGGTCCTCCACCTCCTGAGAGGTCACCGAGCCCAAAAATCCTGCCTCCTCTTCTTTGTCTATTTTGGGAAGGTTTAAGTCTTTTAGAAAGGAGTCTATCTGGGTCTTGACGATGAAATTCCTGGGCTATTTCGGGAGTGGAGGATACTCTCGGACCGTCTTTAGTTTTGATGGATTTAATGAAGTTGCGGGAGCGTGCTTTTTTAATGAGGGAGGACATAAATTTGCTTTCCTTGTTGCCCTGGGCATAAACTGCATGCTTGAGGTATAGATGTTTTTTATTAAATTTAATTTCAAGGAGGAGTTTGAGTTCTCTTCTAAGGGAGGTCAGTTTGTTGTGGGTTGTCTTGCATTGCGTATGCTTTGCTATCTGCTCTAGCTTAGCGATTTGGGTACGTTTATCGTCTATCTCTTTTTGTTGTTTTTTTCTTGTTCCTAGAGCCTAGGGCTATTAAAAGTCCCCTAGCAAAGGCCTTGTGGGCCTCCCAGACGATCGGGGTCGGCAGATCCCCTGAGTTATTAATTTGGAAGTATTCCTCCAGTGATTTATTTAGTTGTGATCTGTCCTCCTCCGAGTCTAGAAGAGAGGGGTTTAATCTCCAATGCCACTCCTGGGGGGAGGGATTTGGTAGACATAAGTTGATATGCACAGGGGCGTGATCTGATATGGCTATAGAGTCAATTGTAGCTTTCCCCGTAGACTGAAGGAGGGAGGAGGAGACGAATATATAATCAAGGCGGTGGAATAATGAATGTACTGGAGAGAAGAAAGTGTAGTCTCTTGATAAGGGGTTTAGGTATCTCCATATATCGACAACCCCAATCTCTGAAAGGTTGTGAGCGAGTCTACCCAGTTTCCTCTGAGGGATTTGAGACTTTCCCGTTGAAGAATCCACTAAGGGGCATAGAGTAAGATTAAGGTCACCTCCCAAGAGAATAGGGCCCTCAGCAAAATGTCTCAGCGTTTCTAATTTATCAATCAGCCAGGGGATCTGGTCCGTATTTGGAGCATACAGGTTGGCAAGGGTTATCTTAAAATTATTTATGGAGCCCTTCAAAAATAGAGCTCTTCCTTCTTCATCAGAGTGACGTGCCTCACACGAGAAGGCCAGCGAGCTGTGGAGGAGGATTGAGACACCTTTGGAGGCGGATGAAGGGTGGGAGCTGTGGAATCCCTGCGGATACTGCCTGCCTGGGAGGGACAGGCATCTATTTCCCCTGAAGTGGGTCTCCTGCAAGAAAACCACCTTAGAGCCATACCTCTTTAATAGGAGTGCGATATTGTGTCTCTTGGAGGGCGAGTTCATCCCCTTGATGTTGAAGGAAGTTATCCTAAGAGGGTTCTCTATGCTGACAGCACCAGGCAGGCGGGTCGTCTCCCAAGATGTGGAGAGAAGAGGAGACGTTAGGAAAGAGGACAGAAGTCACAATCAGTAATTGGTCTTAGAGCCCACTGACGATGGGCAAGAAGGGTCTAGGTGGAAAGGAATCGGAGCAAAGGGAAGAGCAAGTGGTTGGAAAAAAGGGGGGGGGGCTGCGGAGACACAAGGAAAAGGATATACACAGAAAACTTTCAAACTGTAGAGTACAACTAATACATTGAGAAAATATCAGAAAGGGCGAGACCGAAAAGTACGGAGTCACCCTTAGGTGGGAGGGGGCGAGTTGTCTGCACCTCGAGTTATCGGGAACAGACAACCAAGAATACAGCCTGATCAGTGAGGCACCCACGGGGGACCGGCGGAATTTGGACCGACAGTTAAAGCTATGGAACATGCTCTAATAGAGAATAAAAACTATATCAGAAAGGCATTCAATCTAACCAAATAGTCTTTTTGGACAAAAGAGACACAACAGCATCCTATTAGAAGTCTGGGACCTAAGTAAACGACTCAGACAAGGTGTCCAGCTTTTCTTGGGATTTTTCCCAATATGTCCAGAGGGGACCAGAGTCCAACGATAAGGGACTAACGTGAAACGAGATATAGCAAGCGTTCGTTCAGGTGTCTGCGTTGCTAGAGGGTTCTTTGAACTTTTTCTTATTCCCCCTAAGAGACTTAAGGCTACCGGCCTGCTGCCAAGACTCCGGAGGAGATAACTTCGGGAGTTTAGGGAACTCCGGGAGAGGGAGTCAGCAGGGCAGGTCTATAGGATCAAGCTCCAAGTGCTCCCAGCACCTGTGAAGGTCGTCCGGGGAACGGATCGCAATCCTGCAGCCCTTGTGTGTGATGCCTAAGCCAAAGGGAAAAAGCCACGAGTATCTTATGTCTCTTGCCCTGAGGGCTTCTAGGAGAGGGCGTAGCAGGCGACGTTTCATCAGCGTCGAGGGGGCCAAATCTTGAAAGACTTGCAGGGGGGAGTCCCCGTATTTAAGGTCTTGATGTGATCTTGCAGCTCTTAGGATGGCGGAGGTGTCTTGAAAAGACAGGAGTTTGCAGATGATGTCTTGGGGAGGTTCAGCGGGGGAGGGGGAGGTCTGAGCACCCTGTGTATGCGCTCAATCGTTATGGAGGCAGCTCTGTCTGAGCCCAGCAGAAGTTCGAAAATTTCGGCGGCTACTTTAAAGAGGGATTCAGGAGCCCAGGTTTCTGGGAGGCCCTTCAGGCAAATATTGTAGTGCCGATTCTGATTCTCGAGATCTTCTTGCATGATGAGGGCTCTATTGATGTGCTCATGTTGTTCTTTTAACACTTGTGCCATGGCCAGTGCGTGGGAGGTGACCCCGGCTGAGGAGGATTCTAATTCCTCTATTCTGCACCCCATCTGTTTGATGTCATCTTTAATTTCGGCTAAATCAGCCATAACTGGTTGGAGGGCAGAGATTATAAGTTCTTTCATGAACCCTTTGGAGATATTTTCCCTGTCCTCTTCATCCGAAGAGAGCTCTCCCTCCCTCTCCTTACTGTGTGCTGCAGCCGGCGCCATCTTGGAGACAGGGTGCGGGGAGTGAGCGTCCTGTTCTTTCAAATACCGCTGCATTCCCGACTGGTTTTTCTGAGAACGGGGGGTGCTCAGCTGGTCGGTGCTTCTGTCTCTGCTGCCTTTCTTCATGTCCGCGGGTGTGAGAGGTGATGACAGGCCTCTGTGAGCGCCGTACTGCGGGAGCTCAGGTCTCAAGCGGCCATCTCGCTCGGTAGTCAGGCTCCGCCCACCCCAATACCTTCTTTTACCAAAATATTTAAATGTATCTAGTAATTTAGTTAATGGTGAACATCTCCCTAAACAAGCTTTGATGGCCCATATCTTGCCATTCCCAAAGAAGAGTAAAAATAATAAAGTCTGTAGTAGCTACAGCCCAATCTCTTTACTTAACACAGATATGAAGAGGTGGACTAAACTGCTGGCAAACAGAACCCAGCATATCTTACCTAAATTAGTTGGTCCTGAACAAGTAGGTTTGCACAGGACCAATTAATCACAACACCTCAAGAACCATAAACTAAATACATCATGCACACCATTGTAAGATACCTCTAGCCCTAATTGGCATTGATGCAGAAAAGGCTCTTGATAGTCCATTGGGCATATATGCATGCTTAATTAACCCCTTAACGCTACAGGATGTAAGTTTATATCCTCGGGGTACTTAATGCAACAAGATGTAAACTTAAGTAGTGTAGATGGCACGAAATCAGAAGCTGGGCTAGCGCCATCTTGCAGCGGGAGCCAGGTGTTACTGACAGCCGGCCTCCAGCTGCAATAACTGGGATAGATAAGAACGGTGATCCCTGCTGTTAACCCCCTACATTCTGCGATGGGTTACCATGGCAACAGGATGCCAGATACTGTGCAAAAATCTAAAACAAATTCTAATAATGTTAGTATCATCGTAATCATACTGACCCACAGAAAAAATTGTAACATGTCATTTATGCTGCACGATTAATGATGTAAAAAAAAGCAATGACAGAATTGGTTTTTTCTCTCCCTGCTCTCAAAACAAATTATTAAAAGTTTTACAAAAATTATGTGCACCCAATAATGGCACCCATAAAGACTACAGTTCACCATACAAAAAACAAGCAGTCATACAGCCATGTTGATGGAAAAATAAAAAAGTTAGGGCTTTTGAAAAGTGCAGATGAAAATCCCCCCCAAAATCGTTGCGTCCTCTTGGCCAAAATAGGCCATGTCCTTAGGGGGCTAATTTTTCTCCATACAGGTCCCGTACAGCTAAATTTTGGATCAATGAC